>NC_057805.1:388106834-388135339 GCF_018294505.1 Triticum aestivum
ATCCCAGCCCCGTCCCACATCTCCCTCGCCGCCACCCCACCTCTCCCTCGCGCCCTCCCCCGCATCGCTCTCCTCGCCGACCGCCTCTCGTGCTCCGTCCCTCGCCCCCATCTGCCAGCCCCTCATGGCCCACGATGCCGGTGACGGTGAGCCGCGCCCAAAGCGCCGTGCGCCGGGCCGCGATGTGGCCCCTCGGCCGTCGCCGGATGGCTCGCGTCGGGAGGCTGAGCTTCGGGAGGCTTTGGTGCGCGGCAAGGACGCAGCGCCGTCCGAGGGTTCTGACTGGCGCACGGCCCGCCCCCGGGAGCGCTCCCCCTCTTCTTGGCGTGGCCGCGGCCGGGATCGGGATCGTCCGTCTCCCCGTCGATCCCGGTCGCCACCCCGGTCTGGTCGTTCTGAGGTCTCCCCGCCCCGGCGCTATGACCCTCCCCGCCGCCAGGCCCAGTTCCCTCCGGCCGGCCCCAACAATGGCAACAACCGCAATGGTCGTGGAGCGTTCGCTAAGAAGAAGAAGAAGAGCGGAGCGCAATCTTAGCTGGGTGGTCCGGCCTCCTCAGTCACCCACCCGCCTGTTCCGGCCGTCCCCCCGCCTGCTGTGTCGGCTGCTACGTGCTTCAACTGCGGGGTGGCCGGGCACTGCCAAGTCGACTGTACTCAGCCCCTGGCCTGCTTCCGCTGCTCGAGGACTGATCATGCCGCCGTGCTCTACCCCGACCACCAGCCCATTGGGGCGCTTGGGCTGTTCGGTTACACGCTTGACGATCTGGGCTTCTTCCAGATGGACCTCCCCGTGACCCGGGCCGCTCCGCCCATGTCCGCTCTCATCTCGGTCTTGGACGGCAAGACGGCGTCCCCGGCCATCATCTCCGACGAGCTTTGCCACCTGTTCAACCCGAACTGGGATTGGGAGGTCTCCCCGATCTCCGACCGGGAGTTCACGGTGATCTTCCCTGACCCCGTGAGCCTTCGGTATGGCACCCACATCACCAGACTCACGCTCGCCCTCAACCAGCTCTCAGTCCGCATCTCGGTCCCCTCGGTGGACCCTCTCGCCGTGGCCACCCTGTCCACGGTCTGGGTGCAGATTCGTGGGCTCCCCGCTCCTGTCCGCGACGAGGGTGTCCTCCGAGGCTTGTCCCGCATGCTGGGCAAGTTTGTAGCGGTGGACTGTGCCTCTCTGCCCAAGGGCCCGGCTGTGCGGATGCAGATTAAATCCCCCGACCCCTCCAAGCTCAAGTCGACGATCCGCATGTTCTTCAACGATGTTGGCTATGACCTGCACGTCTCTGTTGAGGGTGGGACTCCCACTGATCCCCTCAACCCGGAGGCGGGAGGTGGCGCCGCTCCAGGATCAGATGGGGGGGCTAACGCTCCGGGCTCCCCCCGAGATCCCCATCGCCGCTCTCCCCGCTCTGAGGCCTCTAACGACGACTCGTCTGATCCGGAGGATGATGGGCCTCCCGCTGGCTCCTCCCACCCCTCGACCACCCACAGTGTGGGTCACGGCACCTCCAATGCCGATCCTGCAGACGATTGTGAGGACATCGCGGCGATCGCGGCCATGCTCGACGAGGCCGCATCCTCCCCCCGGCGCCACTCTCCCTCCACCCTTCCTGCCTCCGATGTCCGTATCTGAGGAGGAGGAGAGCGAGGTCAGCCGGGGTAGCATGGAGGTCCGTCCTCCGTCCTCCCCGCGGCTGGTATCCCCGATGCCAGGCCAGGAGGACTTCTTGGTGCCATCGCCTCCAGAGTCTCCCGTGGCTCCGCCCCCTCCCCCGTCTTCCAGGCTCCCCAGGTCTCGGGGCCGTCCTCGCTCGGCCTCTACTCCGGTTTCCTCTGCCCGAAAGAGTGCCAGGCTTGGGACGGCGTCGGGACTTTCTGGGGCGTCCCCGAACACGGTGGAGAAGGCTTCTCGACGTGCCGCTATCCGCAACCTTGACTCAGGTCTGCCTGTCTCCCAAGCCCCTTGCTCTGATTCTGAGGATTTCTATGATGCATCCTTTTCCGCTCTTGCTGGGTTCCTCTTGGTCACCTTGCCAAGGTAGCGGCTGATTCGGCTATTGTGTTCCGTGGCGAGAAGGGCCCGGCCCTTGAGCAGCTTGCGTCCCTCCACCTCGCAGCCACTAGGGCCCGCGAGGCGGCAGCAGCTGCGGAAGCCCCCACCCCTCCACCTCGCCGTCCCCGTGGTCGTGTCCACCCTGAGGCCAACCCTGGTGAGGTCCGTGGTCGTACTCGGTCTCGCACTGCTCAATTACGCCGTGCTCTTCGCGCTGCTTCCACTGTTGGGTCCAGGGAGGACCCGTTAGGCGAGTGATCATGCGCGCTCTTTTTTGGAACCCGCGGGGCTTTGGCCATGATGGCCGCCACAGGCAGCTCATAGATTACATGCGTGAGGAGGCCATTGATGTGGTGGCGATCCAAGAGACAATGCGCACTGAGTTCTCTCTAGTGGAACTTGAGCATCTTAGTAGACACCTTTTCGCCTAGCACTGGTTGCCATCTAGTGGGGTGACAGGTCACTCCGGTGGCATCCTTTTAGGTGTGAAGATGCCACCTTTGAGGTGGGCTCCATGGACCGTGGAACCCACTTTGTTAGCATGGAAGTCTGGGAACGTGACGTGAACTTCAAATGGGAGATCATAGTGGTCTATGGTCCGGCCGATCACAGTCGATCCGCCGCCTTCTTGGCAGAGCTTCATGCCAAGATCTCCTCCGCGACCCTCCCGGTCGTGGTTGGAGGCGACTTCAACCTCCTTCGATCCGCTGAGGAAAAGAATAACTCTCGGGTGGATTTGGCCGGGATGCGTCGTTTCAATGACTGGGTCACGGATCTGGGTCTTCGTGAGCTAGACAGGGTCGGGGCTCGTTTTACCTGGACTAATCGACAGGTCTCCCCGACCCTTAGCATGCTTGATCGGGTGTTTGTCTCCCCGGATTGGGAACTTCGGTTCCCTTTGGCCTCTCTTCAGGCCATTACCCGTATTGGTTCTGACCACGTCCCCCTCCTCTTAGCCTCTATGGATGAACGGCCTCGCCCTCCCCCGCGGTTCCGTTTCGAGAACTTCTGGCTTCAGCAACCAGGCTTTGTGGAAGCCGTCCAGACTCACTGGGTCTCGGCTCGCGCCGAGCCCCATAGGCAGATGTCAATCCTCGAGGAATGGCATCATTTGTCCAAACGATCCCGACAGTTCATGAAGGGATGGGGGGCGAACATTGGGAGAGATCTTCGTATTCAGAAGGCTTCCCTCCTCGAGGAGATCCGAGACCTTGACCTCCGCGCAGATATCTCTGGGATCTCCGCGGAGGAATGGATGCATAGATATAATTTGGAGGACTCCCTTATGGAGATTTACTCCAAGGAGGAAGAGTTTTGGCGCCAACGCGGCTCCATTAACTGGGTGCTATTTGGGGATGCCAACACTGCTTACTTCCAGGCCATCGCTAATGGCCGTAGGTGACGTTGTTCCATCCCTCTCCTTTGGGAGGGTGGACAGTTGTTTCAAGATCCTCAGGCTATCCGCCTGCTAGTGGACGAATTTTACAAGTCTCTATTTCAGGGACGGCAGCGGAATGGTGTCGCCTTGGCCGACCATATCTGGTCATGCGACCAACAGATTTCCCCCGAGGAAAATGCAACCCTGCTGGCCCCCTTCGATGCTGCAGAAGTGGAGACCTTTGTCAAGGCTATGAACCCGATGTCGGCCTCATGCCCCGATGGCTTGCCGGTTCGCTTTTTCCAGGCCTTCTGGCCGATGGTCAAGGATATCATCCTTGATCTGTTTAGCGAGTTCTCTAGGGGCACCCTAGACATGTCCCGGACTCAACTACAGGATTATCTCCTTGATTCCCAAGGTACCGGGAGCGGCGAACATTAGACAATTCCGCCCGATCACAGTACTCAATGTGATTTTTCGGATCCTCGCTAAAGGGTACGCCACTAGGGCGGCCCTTATTGCTCCCCGGATTCATCACCCGAACCAGTCGGCCTTCACAAAAGGGAGATATATCTTAGATGGGATCCTTGCCCTCCATGAGATTATCCATGAGGTTAAGAGCAAACACCTCCGTGCGGTCTTTTTCAAGATCGATTTCCATAAAGCCTATGATACTGTTCACTGGTCCTTCCTTCGGGAAGTGTTGCTGAAACGTGGCTTTGACCCCCACTGGGTGGCCCGGGTGATGCAATTAGTTACGAGTGGCCGGACGGCTGTTAACATCAATGGGGAGGTTGGACCTTACTTCATGACTGGCCAAGGGGTCCGGCAGGGAGACCCGATCTCCCCATTCTTATTCAACCTTGTGGTTGATGCGCTCGCCTCAATTCTGGACTTGGCCAAGCGTGCGGGTCACATTAGAGGGGTTTGCCCTCATTTGGTGACTCCTGGGGGTTTGACCCATCTCCAATATGCGGATGACACCATTATGATGGTGGAGGGATCAGATGAGGATATTCAAAACCTCAAATTCCTCCTCCTCTGCTTCCAGGAAATGTCGGGCCTCAAAATAAACTTTGCCAAGAGCGAGGTAATGGTCATGGGATATTCCCAAGGGGAGGCCCAGCGGATTGCCAACCGTTTGAACTGCCGCTTGGGGTCCTTCCCGATGACTTATCTAGGCATGCCCCTTAGTGATGCACGACTCCTGGAAAAGGATCTCCGTCCAATAGTCGCCAAGCTCCAACCTAGAATGGAGCCTTGGCAAGGGAGATGGCTTTCCAAAGCCGCTCGAGTGATTCTAATGAACTCCTCCCTTATTAGCCTACTGATGTATATCATGGGATTCTATAGCCTACATGAATCCCTTCATCAGGAAGTTACCAAACTACTCTCCCGCTTCTTTTGGGCGGGAGAGAACAATAAGCAGAAGTACCATATGGTCAAATGGTCTAAGATCTGCAAACCTAAGGACCAGGGGGGCTTGGGGGTCATCTCCTCCAAGCGTATGAACATTGCCCTCCTGTCCAAATGGCTTTGGCGGATCCAAACTGAGGAGGGCGACCTGTGGCTTCAGATTATACGTGGGAAGTACCTTCGCGGGCAACCATTAGCGTTTGCCTCTAGGTCTGGAGGCTCCCAATTCTGGCAATCGGTGATGTCTTTGTTACCGGTTCTGCGCATTGGGACCTCCATCCAGATAGGCTCTGGGGCTGCCACACTTTTTTGGCTGGATAGATGGGCGGAACCCCGCCCCTTTGCAGAGCGGTTTGTTGCTCTATTCTCTATCTGTGTTCGCCCACAGATCTCTGTGGCCGCGGCCCTAGAGAACCTAGGCGCGATTGCCTTCCGCCGCACCTTCGGGGCGGTCGAACTCTGGCAATGGGATGAATTACTTGAATGCATTGCCCTTCATCCTCCTTCTCTGGAACCGGATTCGCTCTCCTGGCACCTTGAGCCAAGCGGTAGATTTTCGACTAGATCTCTGTACCAGGCGATTGTGCCTACTCCTGGTCCAGTGGAGCTCACGGTGCTCTGGGAGATCAAACTCCCTCTGAAGATCCGTATTTTTTATGGCAATGGGTGAGAGGACGCCTCCCCTCAGGCACCGAGGTCCGTAAGCGTAATGGACCTGGGGATGGTCTATGCCCCATTTGTCTGGTACCGGAAGATTGCAACCACATCTTCTTCCGGTGCCCGGCAGCTCAGTTCTTATGGAGTTGCTTCCGGGAGGTGGTTGGGGGCACATGGTGCCATGACAACCTCCCGGATTTGTTCGGGGAGGTCTTTCGGCTCCCCGGGACTAGGCGCGCCCCTATTTGGGTCGCGCTAGGTACCCTTGCCTGGTCCCTTTGGTGTACCCGCAATAAATTAGTCATCAAACGAGTGATTCCGTCCCGTGTGACTAATGTGATCTACAAAATGTGTGGCTTCTTGCAGCTATGGAGACCGCTTAGTAAGCGGAGCGACCGAGGCGTCATCGACAACATCATGGCGGGTCTTCGTGCCTCGGCGGCGTCTTTTGCTCCTCCCCCGCCGCCTCCCCCGCCCCCTCCTGAGCCAGATTAGCTTTTCCTAGTAGTCTTATTTGGGGCTTGTCTTGCTGTGCCCCCAGCATGATTCTATGACTTATTGTACTTGAAACTGTTGTGTTGGATGCTTGGTGGTATGCTTTATAATATAAAGCGGGGGGAAACCCTTTTTCGTAACAGTTAATAGAGAGAATAGGCATACAATGTGTTATCCGTGCAATATGAGAGGCAAAGTACAGACCCACAACGATATTTCAAGTAGGCATAAGAGAGAGAATATATTGGATTACTTCTATAAGAAATATAATGGTTCCAATAAATTGGTATCCAGGTTTGACTACTTCTGTAAGAAACTTACTTCCTGTAGTGTGTAGACACTTGAAGAAACATGTTTCATGTAATCTAGACACTTGAAGAAGGCAAGCAACTAAAATAAATTGCATATGAAGCTCTGCAATTCCCATATTGGTCCTGACATATTGGATCCTTCGCCATGCATCCTGGGTTCAGGGGCTCATTCTTTCCAAGAAATTACAAAAATATTCTTGCTTCAATTGCTTGTTACTTGGCATACAATGTGTCATCTCATTCCAAAAAGTACTGTAGGACTAATAGACATGGTCCTGGCTAGTTGAAGTGGTTTCTGAAAAGGAAAATCATAATATTACAAATAGCAAGCTGTTCAAAGGGAAAGATTAGTTTAATTTGATGATTTGACAGTTGCAATACTGGAGAAACTGGGGTTTACAAAGTCAACTGGCACTAAATAATAATGCAAAATCAGGTTATACATCCATTTCTTTCTGCTGTGAAAAATATATGCATTCTACATAATACTAAAATAACTACAAAATATGCATGTTTAAAAACATCAAGGTTGTGGTACACTAATCTGATTATCCTGATGGAGCTCAAACTTGTAGGTAGAAATATGGGACTGGTGTATACTGCAGTAACATCTACTAAAGTCGACCATTACTCCAAGATCAAAATGTGATAATCATAGTATAAGTTTGCTTCATGGAAAAACCGAAACATATTTTCTTGTACTCTGCTGACAGCTATACTTGTTCATAAGATAACCAACATGTATTCTGACAAACTGATGAGTATTTTTATCTACTTTTTTGTGACCGGAACGTCCATTGAGGCAGGCAGGCAGAGGCATACAGGGGCTTTGTAGCGTTGGCCTGATGCAATGTATAGAGGTGCCAACTGTTAGTCACCTGGGAAAGAAGATGTGTTCATAAAGAGCCTAGACTCGTCTTTTCCCCAACTCTGTAGCCAATTTAGGTTGGAAAATTCATGAAAAAAAATTTCAATCATCATCTGCACGAGTTTCTCCATTGCTTACATCTGCATGTACATACTGACATGGAGTAACTCTCATGGTAGCAAGAAATTTTAATTTCCACTGACGTGCAAACAAAGTATTAACACAACTGGAGCAAAGAAGATCACAGAGATGAAAAAATGATCATCAGTATAGAGAAAAAATAGGATGGGTGAATAAAATGTTCTAACCTTACAAATTGAGGTGCATTAGTAAGAAAACTAAAACTTCTTACCCTGTTGCTTGCACAAGTAGCAGGCTTTCCTAGGTTTGGATCACTCCAAGAAATCAATGGGTAAATTGCGGCAGCTGCTATGTTCTGCTGATTGTGCAGAAGTACGAAGTGGTTAAGACATCGACATAGGGATGGATTGCATTGCAAATTCGACAGCCAACAACGACGGGAGCACGGTGCTCTGTCAAGGCTATTAGTGCAGTAGCAGGTCGCTGCGCACACCTGCTTGCTTGCTTCATGCCCCTGTATCGCTTCTCGGCATAGTGAAATAAGCTTTCTAACAATCTGAATCAACATAATGGAACTCGGTTCAAACTGTCATTCCAAGTTAGGATTGATATACGCAACACAAAACACAATTGAGACATACAACATCAAAATGGTGTAACAGTTCTCTACCGCAATGCACATCTGAAAAGATCGGCACTTTGAAAAACTTCATTGCCTCCCTAGGATGGCGATAGCACGAACCTCGACACGTATGTCGCATATCGCTTTCAAGATCAGTAAGCGAGTCGATGGTTCAAGCTCCTTGTACAATTCAATTTCAGATCTGCACAAGATTGAACAATTAGAAAAACTATGAAGATAAGACTGAATCAGAATATATCATCAAGCAATTCTCATGTACAGGACTAAGCCATGTGATGCAACTATTGGTACATCACCTTCTGCAACCTGCAGTTTGGATCTCTGTTAGTTTATTGAATGGAATATCAATACTGGCATTAAATTGTTTGCAACATAACCAGTCCTAGAGATGCTGGCTGAACAACATGTATTGCCTAAGCAGAGCATGTGATCAAATACATATATACTCTAGTAAATCAATGAATGAAGTATGTTCCAGCGATGAAATAGAGGCATCAGCCATGCTGCTACTGTACCATGTGCTCAAATAGTTAATGCAAGAAAACTAAAGATTAGCAGTAAATTCCTAGAAGCCTAAGCGAAGAAGCAAACCCAGTACGCCGATCTGCTGGTCGCTGGGGGTATGATGGTAGAAAAGGGACACGCACGTGGAGGAAGTTGAGGACGGAACCGAGCTCCCACATACAGCGGAGCCACCACCGTGCCAGCTCAGCGGGCGCTTCAGGCTCCGACACAAGCGGCGTCACCACGCGGCATTGCGGCGTCTCGTCCGCGACGGCACCCGCTGCAGCTCGGCGACGCGGCCGTTCTACCGGCCAGCACAGAAAATAATTTTGTTGTCAAATTTCATCAAACACTTTGCATGCCTTGAAATAGGAATATTATGGTAGGGGGAGTGGGATCCAGGGGAGCGGTGGGCAGGGGGCATACCGTGTGGCAAGTAGGAGGCGCCCGCTGTTGAGGAGGCTGGGCACCGTTTTCGGCGGTGCTGCGGGATGGATGTCGACGAGCAGCTCGTCCGTGCTCCCCGCATGGCCGATGAGCAGCAGCGGCTGGGTGTCGCACGAGATGCGGTGGATCCTGTCGATCTCGTCCATATTTGGCGACCGCGGACCGAGCGGGCACCGCAGGGCGGTGGCGGAGGGATGGGGGCGCGGCGGCCGAAGAAACCCTCGTGCGGGGCAGCAATTTCATCGAGAGTCAACGACAGGCGAGTCAGTTGAGCGTACGAACCGTTTTCTTTTTTACTTACATCTGGCTACGGTGGACTGCGGGTTGATTCTTATCAACTTCAGGGACTTTTTTGCAAAACGTGCACGACGGTGAACCAGGCAGGCTCAACTCATGCTTTATTATTAGGGATATTATGGTTGTTTTGAGAAAGTGTTGTCATCCGAGATTTATTATTATTGCTCGCTAGTTGATTATGCCATTGATATGAGTGAACATGAGACCTAAGTGTTATTGTGAATATGGTTAGTTCAAAATCTTTGCTGAAAACCTGAATGCTGCCTTTACATATTTACAACAACAAACATAGTTTGTAAAAGTTTTTCTTTATCATTTTTAGTCTGTCAACTGAATTGCTTGAGGACAAGCAAAGGTTTAAGCTTGGGGGAGTTGATACGTCTCCAACGTATCTACTTTTCCAAACACTTTTGCCCTTGTTTTGGACTCTAGCTTGCATGATTTGAATGGAACTAACCCGGACTGACGCTGTTTTCAGCAGAATTGCCATGGTGTTATTTTTGTGCAGAAATAAAAGTTCTCGGAATGACCTGAAACTTCACGGAGAATATTTTTGGAATTAATAAAAAATACTGGCGAAAGAATCAATACCAGGGGGCCCACACCCTGTCCACGAGGGTGGGGGTGCTACCTCTTGAGCACTGCGTTGGTTTTCTCTTGAAGAGAAAAGGGTGATGCAGTAAAGTAGCATAAGTATTTCCCTCAGTTTTTGAGAACCAAGGTATCAATCCAGTAGGAGGCCACGCTCAAGTCCCTCGCACCTACACAAACAAATAAGAACCTCGCAACCAACGCGATAAAGGGGTTGTCAATCCCTTCACGGTCACTTATGAAAGTGAGATCTGATAGATATGATAAGATAATATTTTTGGTATTTTTATAATAAAGATGCAACGTAAAATAAAAGGCAATAAAAATAGCTAAGTGTTGGAAGATTAATATGATGGAAAATAGACCCGGGGGCCATAGGTTTCACTAGTGGCTTCTCTCAAGATAGCATCAGTATTACGGTGGGTGAATAAATTGAAGGAAATATGCCCTAGAGGCAATAGTAAAGTATTATTTATTTCCTTGTATCATGATAAATGTTTATTATTCATGCTAGAATTGTATTAACCGGAAACATAATACATGTGTGAATATATAGACAAACAGAGTGTCACTAGTATGCATCTACTTGACTAGCTCGTTAATCAAAGATGGTTATGTTTCCTAGCCATAGACATAAGTTGTCATTTGATTAACGAGATCACCTCATTAGGAGAATGACGTGATTGACTTGACCCATTCCGTTAGCTTAGCACTCGATTGTTTAGTATGTTGCTATTGCTTTCTTCATGACTTATACATGTTCCTATGACTACGAGATTATGCAACTCCCGTTTACCGAAGGAACACTTTGTGTGCTACCAAACGTCACAACGTAAATGGATGATTATAAAGGTGCTCTACAGGTGTCTCCAAAGGTACTTGTTGGGTTGACGTATTTCGAGATTAGGATTTGTCACTCCAATTGTCGGAGAGGTATCTCTGGGCCCACTCGGTAATGCACATCGCTATAAGCCTTGCAAGCATTGTGACTAATGAGTTAGTTGCGGGATGATGTGTTACGGAACGAGTAAAGAGACTTGCCGGTAACGAGATTGAACTAGGTATCGAGATACCGACGATCAAATCTCGGGCAAGTAACATACCGGTGACAAAGGGAACAACGTATGTTGTTATGCGGTCTGACCGATAAAGATCTTCGTAGAATATGTGGGAGCCAATATGGGCATCCAGGTCCCGCTATTGGTTATTGACCAGAGACGTGTCTCGGTCATGTCTACATAGTTCTCGAACCCGTAGGGTCCGCACGCTTAACGTTACGATGACAGTTGTATTGAGTTTTGATGTACCGAAGGAGTTCGGAGTCCCGGATGAGATCGGGGATATGACGAGGAGTCTCGAAATGGTCGAGACGTAAAGATCGATATATTGGACGACTATATTCGGACTTCGGAAAGGTTCCGAGTGATTCGGGTATTTTTCGGAGTACCGGAGAGTTACGGGAATTCGTATTGGGCCTTAATGGGCCATACGGGAAAGGAGAGAAAGGCCTCAAAAGGTGGCCGCACCCCTCCCCATGGTCTGGTCCGAATTGGACTAGGGAAGGGGGGCGCACCCTTCCTTCTTTCTCCTCCCCCCTTCCCTTCTCCTACTCCCACAAGGAAAGGAGGAGTCCTACTCCCGGTGGGAGTAGGACTCCCCCCCTATGGCGCGCCTCTCCCCTTGGCCGGCTGCCTCCCCCTTGCTCCTTTATATACGGGGGCAGGGGGCACCCCAGAGACACAACAATTGATCCTTGAGATCTCTTAGCCGTGTGCGGTGCCCCCCTCCACCATATTACACCTCGATAATACCGTTGCGGAGCTTAGGCGAAGCCCTGCGTCGGTGGAACATCATCATCGTCACCACGCCGTCGTGCTGACGAAACTCTCCCTCAACACTCGGCTGGATCGGAGTTCGAGGGACGTCATCGAGCAGAACGTGTGTAGAACTCGGTGCCGTACGTTCGGTACTTGATCGGTCGGATCATGAAGACGTACGACTACATCAACCGCGTTGTGATAACGCTTCCGCTATCGGTCTACGAGGGTACGTGGACAACACTCTCCCCTCTCGTTGCTATGCATCACCATGATCTTGCGTGTGCGTAGGAATTTTTTTGAAATTACTACGTTCCCCAACAGTGGCATCCGGGCCTGGTTTTATGCGTTGATGCTATGCACGAGTAGAACACAAGTGAGTTGTGGGCGATATAAGTCATACTGCTTACCAGCATGTCATACTTTGGTTTAGCGGTATTGTGAGATGAAGCGGCCCGGACCGACATTACGCGTACGCTTACGCGAGACTGGTTTCACCGTTGCGAGCACTCGTTGCTTAAAGGTGACCGGCGGGTGTCTGTCTCTCTCACTTTAGTTGAACCGAGTGTGGCTACGCCCGGTCCTTGCGAAGGTTAAAACAACACCAACTTGACAAACTATTGTTGTGGTTTTGATGCGTAGGTAAGAACGGTTCTTGCTAAGCCCGTAGCAGCCACGTAAAATATGCAACAACAAAGTAGAGGACGTCTAACTTGTTTTTGCAGGGCATGTTGTGATGTGATATGGTCAAGACATGATGTGATATAATGTGTTGTATGAGATGATCATGTTTTGTAACCGAGTTATCGGCAACTGGCAGGAGCCATATGGTTGTCGCTTTATTGTATGAGATGCAATCGCCATGTAATAGCTTTACTTTATCACTAAGCGGTAGCGATAGTCGTAAAAGCAATAAGTTGGCGAGACGACAACGATGCTATGATGGAGATCAAGGTGTCGCGCCGGTGATGATGGTGATCATGACGGTGCTTCGGAGATGGAGATCACAAGCACGGTGCTTCGGAGATGGACATCACAAGCACAAGATGATGATGGCCATATCATATCACTTATATTGATTGCATGTGATGTTAATCCTTTATGCATCTTATCTTGCTTTGTTTGACGGTAGCATTATAAGATGATCCTTCACTAAATTATCAAAGTATAAGTGTTCTCCCTGAGTATGCACCGTTGCGAAAGTTCTTCGTGCTGAGACACCACGTGATGATCGGGTGTGATAGGCTCTACGTTCAAATACAACGGGTGCAAAACAGTTGCACACGCGGAATACTCAGGTTAAACTTGACGAGCCTAGCATATAACAGATATGGCCTCGGAACACGGAGACCGAAAGGTCGAGCGTGAATCATATAGTAGATATGATCAACATAGTGATGTTCACCATTGAAACTACTCCATCTCACGTGATGATCGGACATGGTTTAGTTGCTTTGGATCATGTAATCACTTAGATGATTAGAGGGATGTCTATCTAAGTGGGAGTTCTTAAGTAATATGATTAATTGAACTTAAATTTATCATGAACTTAGTCCTGATAGTATTTTGCAAATTATGTTGTAGATCAATAGCTCGCGTTGTTGCTTCCCTGTGTTTATTTTGATATGTTCCTAGAGAAAAATTATGTTGAAAGATGTTAGCAGCAAAGATGCGGATTGGATCCGTGATCTGAGGATTATCCTCATTGCTGCACAGAAAAATTATGTCCTTGATGCACCGCTAGGTGACAGACCTATTGCAGGAGCAGATGCAGACGTTATGAACGTTTGGCTAGCTCAATAAGATGACTACTTGATAGTTTAGTGCACCATGCTTAACGGCTTAGAATCGGGACTTCAAAGACGTTTTGAACGTCATGGACCATATGAGATGTTCCAGGAGTTGAAGTTAATATTTCAAGCAAATACCCGAGTTGAGAGATATGAAATCTCCAACAAGTTCTATAGCTAAAAGATGGAGGTGAATCGCTCAACTAGTGAGCATGTGCTCAGATTGTCTGGGTACTACAATCGCTTGAATCAAGTGGGAGTTTATCTTCCAGATAAAATAGTGATTGACAGAATTCTCTAGTCACCATCACCAAGTTAGTAGAACTTCGTGATGAACTATAGTATGCAAGGGATGGCGAAAGTAATTCCCGAGCTCTTCGTGATGCTGAAATCGACGAAGGTAGAAATCAAGAAAAACATCAAGTGTTGATGGTTGACGAGACCACTTCAAGTGTTGATGGTTGACGAGACCACTAGTTTCAAGAAAAGGGCAAAGGGAAGAAGAGGAACTTCAAAAAGAACGGCAAGCAAGTTGCTACTCAAGTGAAGAAGCCCAAGTTTGTACCTAAGCCTGAGACTAAGTGCTTCTACTGCAAAGGGACTGGTCACTGGAAGCGGAACTACCCCAACTATTTGGTGGATAAGAAGGATGGCAAAGTGAACAAAGGTATATTAGATATACATGTTATTGATGTGTACTTTACTAGTGTTTATAGCAACCCCTCGGTATTTGATACTGGTTCAGTTGCTAAGAGTAGTAACTCGAAACGGGAGTTGCAAAATAAACAGAGACTAGTAAAAAGGCGAGGTGACGATGTGTGTTGGAAGTAGTTCCAAGATTGATATGATCATCATCACTCCCTGTACTTTCGGGATTAGTGTTGAAACTAAATAAGTGTTATTTGGTGTTTGCGTTGAGCATGAATATGATTTGATCATGTTTATTGCAATACGGTTATTCATTTAAGTTAGAGAACAATTGTTGTTTTGTTTACATGAATAAAAAACCTTCTATGGTCATACACACCAACGAAAATGGTTTGTTGGATCTCGATCGTAGTGATACACATATTCATAATATTGAAGCCAAAAGATGCAAAGTTAATAATGATAGTGCAACTTATTTGTGGCACTGCCGTTTAGGTCATATTGGTGTAAAAGCGCATGAAGAAACTCCATACTGATGGGATTTTGGAATCACTTGATGCTTGCGAACCGTGCCTCATGGGCAAGATGACTAAAACGCCGTTCTCCGGAACTATGGAGAGAGCAACAGATTTGTTGGAAATCATACATACAGATGTATGTGGTCCGATGAATATTGAGGCTCGTAACGGATATCGTTATTTTCTGACCTTCACAGATGATTAGAGCAGATATGGGTATATCTTCTTGATGAAACATAAGTCTGAAACATTTGAAAAGTTCAAAGAATTTCAGGGTGAAGTGGAAAATCATCGTGACAAGAAAATAAAGTTTCTACGATCTGATCGCGGAGACAAATATTTGTGTTACGAGTTTGGTCTTCAATTAAAACAATGTGGAATAGTTTCACAAATTCGTGCCACCTGGAACACCACAGCATAATGGTGTGTCCGAACGTCATAACCATACTTTATTGGATATAGTGCAATCTATGATGTCTCTTACCGATTTACCACTATTGTTCTGGGGTTATGCATTAGAGACAGCTGCATTCACATTAAATAGGGTACCATCTAAATCCGTTGAGACGACGCCTTATGAACTTTGGTTTGGCAAGAAACCAAAGTTGTCGTTCCTTAAAGTTTGGGGTTGCGATGCTTATGTGAAAAAGTTTCATCCTGATAAGCTCAAACCCAAATCGGAGAAATATGTCTTCATAGGATACCCAAAGGAGACAGTTGGGTACACCTTCTATCACAGATCCGAAGGCAAGACATTCGTTGCTAAGAATGGATCCTTTCTAGAGAAGGAGTTTCTCTCGAAAGAAGTGAGTGGGAGGAAAGTAGAACTTGATGAGGTAACTGTACCTGCTCCCTTATTTGAAAGTAGTTCATCACAAGAAACGGTTCCTGTGACGTCTATACCAATGAGTGAGGAAGTTAATGATGATGATCATGAAACTTCAGATCAAGTTGTTACTAAACCTTGTAGGTCAACCAGAGTAAGATCCGCACCAGAGTGGTACGGTAATCCTATTCTGGAGGTTATGTTACTAGACCATGACAAACCTACGAACTATGAAGAAGCGATGGTGAGCCTAGATTCCGCAAAATGGCTTGAGGCCATGAAATCTGAGATGAGATCCATGTATGAGAACAAAGTGTGGACTTTGGTTGACTTGCCCGATGATCGGCAAGCAATTGAGAATAAATGGATCGTCAAGAGGAAGACGGACGCTGATAGTAGTGTTACTATCTATAAAGCTAGACTTGTCGGAAAAAGGTTTTTGACAAAGTTCAAGGTGTTGACTACGATGAGATTTTCTCACTCGCAGCGATGCTTAAGTCTGTCCGAATCATGTTAGCAATTGCCGCATTTTATGAAATCTGGCAAATGGATAAACAAAACTGCATTCCTTAATGGATTTATTAAAGAAGAGTTGTATATGATGCAACCAGGAGGTTTTGTAAATCCTAAAAGTGCTAACAAAATATGCAAGCTCCAGCGATCCATCTACGGACTGGTGCAAGCATCTCGGAGTTGGAATATACACTTTGATAAGTTGATCAAAGAATATAGTTTTATACAGACTTGCGGTGAAGCCTGTATTTACAAAAAAGTGAGTGGGAGCACTACAGCATTTCTGATAAGTATATGTGAATGACATATTGTTGATCGGAAATAATGTAGAATTATTCTGCAAAGCATAAAGAAGTGTTTGAAAGGAGTTTTTCAAAGAAAGACCTCGGTGAAGCTGCTTACATATTGAGCATCAAGATCTATAAAGATAGATGAAGACGCTTGATAAGTTTTTCAATGAGTACATACCTTAACAAGATTTTGAAGTAGTTCAAAATAGAACAGTCAAAGAAAGAGTTCTTGCCTGTGTTACAAGGTGTGAAATTGAGTAAAGACTCAAAGCCAGACCACGGCAAAAGATAGAAAGAGAATGAAAGTCATTCCCTATGCCTTGGCCATAGGTTCTATAAAGTATGCCATGCTGTATAGCAGATCTATTGTATACCCTACACTGATTTTGGCAAGGGAGTAGAATAGTGATCTAGGAGTAGATCACTGGACAGCGGTAAAAAATTATCCTTAGTGGAATAAGGATATGTTTCTCGATTATGGAAGTGAAAAAAGGTTCGTCGTAAAGGGTTACGTCGATGCAAGTTTTGATACTAAATCTAGATGACTCTAAGTCTCGGTCTAGATACATATTGAAAGTGGGAGCAATTAGCTAGAGTAGCTCCGAGCAGAGCATTGTAAACATAGAAATTTGCAAAATACTTACGGATCTGAATGTGACAGACCCGTTGACTAAAATTATCTCACAATCAAAACATGATCACACCTTAGTACTCTTTGGGTGTTAATCACATAGCGATGTGAACTAGATTATTGACTCTAGTAAACCCTTTGAGTGTTAGTCACATAGAGATGTTAACTATGGGTGTTAATCACATGGTGATGTGAATTATTGATGTTAAATCACATGGCGATGTGAACTAGATTATTGACTCTAGTGCAAGTGGGAGACTCAAGGAAATATGCCCTAGAGGCAATAGTAAAGTATTATTTATTTCCTTGTATCATGATAAATGTTTATTATTCATGCTAGAATTGTATTAACCGGAAACATAATACATGTGTGAATATCTAGACAAACAGAGTGTCACTAGTATGCCTCTACTTGACTAGCTCGTTAATCAAAGATGGTTATGTTTCCTAGCCATAGACATAAGTTGTCATTTGATTAACGAGATCACCTCATTAGGAGAATGATGTGATTGACTTGACCCATTCCGTTAGCTTAGCACTCGATCGTTTAGTATGTTGCTATTGCTTTCTTCATGACTTATACATGTTCCTATGACTATGAGATTATGCAACTCCCGTTTACCGGAGGAACACTTTGTGTGCTACCAAACGTCACAACGTAAATGGGTGATTATAAAGGTGCTCTACAGGTGTCTCCAAAGGTACTTGTTGGGTTGGCGTATTTCGAGATTAGGATTTGTCACTCCAATTGTCGGAGAGGTATCTCTGGGCCCACTCGGTAATGCACATCCCTATAAGCCTTGCAAGCATTGTGACTAATGAGTTAGTTGCAGGATGATGTGTTACGGAACGAGTAAAGAGACTTGCCGGTAACGAGATTGAACTAGGTATCGAGATACCGACGATCAAATCTCGGGCAAGTAACATAACGGTGACAAAGGGAACAACGTATGTTGTTATGCGGTCTGACCGATAAAGATCTTCGTAGAATATGTGGGAGCCAATATGGGCATTCAGGTCCCGCTATTGGTTATTGACCAGAGACGTGTCTCGGTCATGTCTACATAGTTCTCGAACCCGTAGGGTCCGCACGCTTAACGTTACGATGACAGTTTTATTGAGTTTTGATGTACCGAAGGAGTTTGGAGTCCCGGATGAGATCAGGGATATGACGAGGAGTCTCGAAATGGTCGAGACGTAAAGATCGATATATTGGACGACTATATTCGGACTTCGGCAAGGTTCCAAGTGATTCGGGTATTTTTCGGAGTACCGGAGAGTTACGGGAATTCGTATTGGGCCTTAATGGGCCATACGGGAAAGGAGAGAAAGGCCTCAAAAGGTGGCCGCACCCCTCCCCATGGTCTGGTCCGAATTGGACTAGGGAAGGGGGGCGCACCCTTCCTTCTTTCTCCTCCCCCCTTCCCTTCTCCTACTCCCACAAGGTAAGGAGGAGTCCTACTCCCGGTGGGAGTAGGACTCCCCCCCTATGGCGCGCCTCTCCCCTTGGCCGGCTGCCTCCCCCTTGCTCCTTTATATACGAGGGCAGGGGGGCACCCCAGAGACACAATAATTGATCCTTGAGATCTCTTAGCCGTGTGCGGTGCCCCCCTCCACCATATTACACCTCGATAATACCGTTGCGGAGCTTAGGCGAAGCCCTGCGTCGGTGGAACATCATCATCGTCACCACGCCGTCGTGCTGACGAAACTCTCCCTCAACACTCGGCTGGATCGGAGTTCGAGGGACGTCATCGAGCTGAACGTGTGTAGAACTCGGAGGTGCCGTACGTTTGGTACTTGATCGGCCGGATTGTGAAGACGTACGACTACATCAACCGCGTTGTGATAACGCTTCCGCTATCGGTTTACGAGGGTACGTGGACAACAATCTCCTCTCTCGTTGCTATGCATCACCATGATCTTGCGTGTGCGTAGGAATTTTTTTGAAATTACTACGTTCCCCAACATAAATTACTATCGAGCAATTGATAGAATTGAGCATAGTTATGAGAATATCTAGGTATAATCATGTATATAGGCATCACGTCCGCGACAAGTAGACCGAAATGATTCTGCATCTACTACTATTACTCCACACATCGACCGCTATCCAGCATGCATCTAGAGTATTAAGTTCATAAGAACAGAGTAATGCTTTAAGTAAGATGACATGATGTAGAGGGATAAACTCATGCAATATGATATAAACCCCATCTTGTTATCCTCGATGGCAACAATACAATACGTGCCTTGCTGCCCCTGCTGTCACTGGGAAAGGACACCGCAAGATTGAACCCAAAGCTAAGCACTTCTCCCATTGCAAGAAAGATCAATCTAGTAGGCCAAACCAAACTGATAATTCGAAGAGACTTGCAAAGATAACCAATCATACATAAAAGAATTCAGAGAAGTTTCAAATATTGTTCATAGATAATCTTGATCATAAACCCACAATTCATCGGTTCCGACAAACACACCGCAAAAGAAGATTACATCAAATAGATCTCCAAGGGAATCGAGCAGAACTTTGTATTGAGATCCAAAGAGAGAGAAGAAGCCATCTAGCTAATAACTATGGACCCGAAGGTCTGAGGTAAACTACTCACACATCATCGGGGAGGCTATGGTGTTGATGTAGAAGCCCTCCGTGGTTAATGCCCCCTCCGGCAGGACGCCGGAAAAGGCCCCAAGATGGGATCTCATGGGTACAGAAGGTTGCGGCGGTGGAATTAGGTTTTCGTGGATGCTTCTGATGGTTTGAGGGTACGGAGATATAAATAGGAGGAAGAAGTACGTCGGTGGAGCAACGTGGGCCCCACGAGGGTGGAGGGCGCGCCTGGGGGAGGTGGGCGCGCCCCCCTACCTCGTGCTCGCCTCGTTGATTACTTTATGTAGACTCCAAGTCTTCCGAATCACGTTTGTTCCAAAAATCACGTTCCCGAAGGTTTCATTCCATTTGGACTCCGTATGATATCTTTTTCCTTCGAAACACTGAAATAGGCACAAAAAACAGCAATTTGGGCTGGACCTCCGGTTAATAGGTTAGTCCCAAAAATAATATAAAAGTGTATGAATAAGCCCATTAAACATCCAAAACAGAATATATAATAGCATGGAACAATAAAAAATTATAGATACGTTGGAGATGTATCAAGCATCCCCAAGCTTAATTCCTGCTCGTCCTCGAGTAGGTAAATGATAAAAACAGAATTTTTGATGTGGAATGCTACTTAACATAACTTTTAATGTAATTCTCTTATTTGTGGTATGAATATTCAGATCCGAAAGATTCAAGATAAAAGTTTAATATTGACATAAAAATAATAATACTTCAAGCATACTAACTAAGCAATCATGTCTTCTCAAAGTAACATGGCCAAAGAAAGTTATCCCTACATAATCATATAGTCTGGCTATGCTCTATCTTCATCACACAAAGTATTTAATCATGCACAACCACGATGACAAGCCAAGCAATTGTTTCATACTTTTGATGTTCTCAAACTTTTTCAATCTTCACGCAATACATGAGCGTGAGCCATGGACATAGCACTATATGTGGAATAGAATGGTGGTTGTGGAGAAGACAAAAAAGGAGAAGATGGTCTCACATCAACTAGGCGTATCAATGGGCTATGGAGATGCCCATTAATAGATATCAATGTGAGTGAGTAGGGATTGCCATGCAACGGATGCACTGGAGCTATAAGTGTATGAAAGCTCAACAAAAGAAACTAAGTGGGTGTGCATCGAACTCGCTTGCTCACGAAGACCTAGGGCATTTTGAGGAAGCCCATCATTGGAATATACAAGCCAAGTTCTATAATGTAAAATTCCCACTAGTATATGAAAATGACAATATAGGAGACTCTCTATCATGAAGATCGTGGTGCTACTTTGAAGCACAAGTGTGGAAAAAGGATAGTAGCATTGTCCCTTCTCTCTTTTTCTCTCATCAATTTTTTTATTTGGGCCTTTTTTTATGGCCTCTTTTTTTTCATCTGGAGTCTCATCCCGAATTATGGGGGAATCATAGTCTCCATCATCCTTTCCTCACTTGGGACAATGCTCTAAAAAATGATGATCATCACACTTTTATTTACTTACAACTCAAGAATTACAACTCGATACTTAGAACAACAATATGACTCTACGTGAATGCTTCCGGCGGAGTACCGAGATATGCAATGAATCAAGAGTGACATGTATAAAAAATTATGAACGGCGACCTTGCCACAAATACGATGTCAACTACATGATCATGCAAAGCAATATGACAATGATGAAGCGTGTCATAGCAAACGGAACGGTGGTAAGTTGCATGGCAATATATCTCGGAATGGCTATGGAAATGCCATAATAGGTAGGTATGGTGGCTGTTTTGAGGAAGATATATGGTGGGTTTATGATACCGGCGAAAAGTGCGCGGTATTAGAGAGGCTAGCAATGGTGGAAGGGTGAGAGTGCGTATAATCCATGGACTCAACATTAATCATAAAGAACTCATATACTTGTTGCAAAAATCTATTAGTTATCGAAACAAAGTATTACGCACATGCTCCTAGGGGGATAGATTGGTAGGAAAAGACCATCGCTCGTCCCCGACCGCCACTCATAAGGAAGACAATAAATAAATAAATCAAGCTCCGACTTCATCACATAACGGTTCACCATACGTGCATGCTACGGGAATCACAAACTTTAACACAAGTATTTCTCAAATTCACAACCCCTCAACTAGCATGACTCTAATATCACCATCTTCATATCTCAAAACAATTATCAAGCATCCAACTTTTCTTAGTATTCAACGCACTTATAAGAAAGTTTTTACTAATCTTGGATGCCTATCATATTAGGACTACCTTCTCAATTTAAGCAAATTACTATGCTGTTTTGTAGGACTCTCAAAATAATATAAGTGAAGCATGAGAGAACAATAGTTTCTATAAAATAAGACCACCGCCGTGCTCTAAAAGATATAAGTGAAGCACTAGAGCAAAAACTTTATAGCTCAAATGATATAAGTGAAGCACATAGAGTATTCTAACAAATTCCAAATCATATGTGTATCTATCAAAAGGTGTGTACAGCAAGGATGATTGTGGCATACTAACAAACAAAGACTCAAATTATACAAGACGCTCCAAGCAAAACACTTATCATGTGGTGAATAAAAATATAGATCCAAGTAAAGTTACCGATGGATGAGGACGAAAGAGGGGATGCCTTCCGTGGCATCCCCAAGCTTTGGCTTTTTGGTGTCCTTAGATTATCTTGGGGTGCCATAGGCATCCCCAAGCTTAGGCTCATGCCACTCCTTGTTCCATACTCCATGAAATCTTTACCCAAAACTTGAAAACTTCACAACACAAAACTTAACAGAAAATCTCGTGAGCTCCATTAGTGAAAGAAAACAAAACACCACTTCAAGGTACTGTATTGAACTCATTTTTTATTTATATTGGTGTTAAACCAACTTTATTCCAACTTCTCTATGGTTTATAAACTATTTTACTAGCCATAGATTCATCAAAATAAGCAAACAACACACGAAAAACATAATCTGTCAAAAACAGAACAGTCTGTAGTAATCTGTAACTAACGCAAACTTCTGGAACTCCAAAAATTCTACCAAAATAGGAAGACCTAGACAATTTGTTTAATGATCTTCTGCAATTGGAATCAATATTTTATCACGTTCTGGTGATTTTTAACAATTGTTTTCATGAACATAAAGTTTCTGGAATTTTCAGCAAGATCAAATATCTATCATCCAAGAAGATCCTATAGGTTTAACTTGGCACAAACACTAACTAAAACATAAAAACAAATCTAACCAGAGGCTAGATTAAAGATTTATTCCTAAACATAAGCAAAAAGCAAAAAACTAAAAATAAAATTGGGTTGCCTCCCAACAAGCGCTATCGTTTAACGCCCCTAGCTAGGCATAAAAGCAAGGATAGATCTAGGTATTGCCACCTTTGGTAGGCAATCCATAAGTGGCTCTCATAATAGATTCATATGGAAATTTAATTTTCTTTCTAGGGAAGTGTCCCATGCCTTTCCTTAATGGAAATTGGAATCTAATATTTCCTTCCTTCATATCAATGATTGCACCAATCGTTCTAAGGAAAGGTCTACCAAGAGTAATAGGACATGAAGGATTGCAATCTATATCAAGAAAAATAAAATCTACGGGCACATAGTTCCTATTTGCAACAATAAGAATATCATTAATTCTTCCCATAGTTTTCTTAATGGTGGAATCCGCAAGGTGCAAGTTTAAAGAACAATCATCAAATTCACGGAATCCTAGCAAATCACATAAAGTTTTTGGAATCGTGGAAACACTAGCACCCAAATCACACAAAGCATAGCATTCCTGATCTTTAATTTTAATTTTGATAGTAGGTTCCCACTCATCATAAAGTTTTCTAGGGATAGAAACTTCCAACTCAAGTTTTTCTTCATAAGATTGCATCAAAGCATCAACGATATGTTTAGGAAAAGCTTTATTTTGACTATAAGCATGAGGAGAATTTATCATGGATTGCAATAAGGAAATGCAATCTATCAAAGAGAAATTATCATAATTAAATTCCTTGAAATCCAAGATAGTGGGTTCATTGATATCTAAAGTTTTGACCTCTTCAATCCCACTTTTACCAATTTTTGCATTAAGATCTAAAAACTCCGAATTTTTGGAACGCCTTCTAGGTAAGGGTGGTTCATCTCCAGTCCCATCATTATCAAGATTCATATTTCAAAAAAAAAGATTTAATAGGGGACACATCAATAACTTTTAGATCTTCATCTTTATTCTCATAAAAATTAGAAGAACACGCTTTCACAAAGCAATCTTTCTTAGCACGCATCCTAGCGGTTCTTTCTTTGCACTCATCAATGGAAATTCTCATGGCTTTGAGAGACTCATTGATATCATGCTTAGGTAGAATAGATCTAAGTTTCAAAGAATCAACATCAAGAGAAATTCTATCAACATTCCTAGCCAATTCGTCAATTTTAAGCAATTTTTCTTCAAGCAAAGCATTGAAATTCTTTTGCGAATTCATAAATTCTTTAACACTAGTCTCAAACTCAGAGGGAATCTTATTAAAATTTACATAAGAGTTGTTGTAGGAATTACCATAATTATTAGAGGAATTACTAGGATACGGCCTAGGATTTAAGTTTCCTCTATACGCGTTGTTACCAAAATTATTCCTACCAACAAAATTCACATCCATAGATTCATTGTTATTCTCAATCAAAGTAGACAAATTCATATAATTAGGATCAGAAGAAACACTCTTATTAGCAAATAATTTCATAAGTTCATCCATCTTTCCACTCAAAACATTAATTTCTTCTATCGCATGCACTTTTTTATTAGTAGATCTTTCGGTGTGCCATTGAGAATAATTGACCATAATATTATCTAGGAGTTTAGTAGCTTCTCCTAAAGTGATTTCCATAAAAGTGCCTCCCGTGGCTGAATCTAAAAGATTTCTAGAAGCAAAATTCAATCCGGCATACATTTTTTGTATAATCATCCACAAATTCAAACCATGAGTAGGGCAATTACGTATCATTAATTTCATCCTCTCCCAAGCTTGTGCAACATGTTCATGATCAAGTTGCTTAAAATTCATAATATCGTTTCTAAGAGAGATGATCTTAGCGGGAGGAAAAAATATTAGAGATAAAAGCATCTTTGCATTTATTCCAAGAATCAATACTATTTTCAGGCAAAGACGAAAACCAAGCTTTAGCACGATCTCTAAGCGAAAAAGGAAATAGCTTCAATTTAACAATATCATTGTCCACATCTTTCTTCTTTTGCATATCACACAAATCAACGAAGCTATTTAGATGGGTAGCGGCATCTTCACTAGGAAGGCCGGCGAATTGATCTTTCATGACAAGATTCAACAAAGCAACATTAATTTCACAAGATTCAGTATCGGTAAGAGGAGAAATCGGAGTGCTAAGAAAATCATTGTTATTGGTATTGGTAAAGTCACACAATTTAGTATTATCTTGAGCCATCATGACAAGCAAGCGATCCAACACACAAGCAAACAAGAGGCAAGCGAAAAAGAGGCGAACGAAAAAAGAAGGCGAATAAAACGGCAAGGGTGAAGTGGGGGAGAGGAAAACGAGAGGCAAATGGCAAATAATGTAATGCGAGGGATAAGAGTTTGTGATGGGTACTTGGTATGTTGACTTTTGCGTAGACTCCCCGGCAACGGCGCCGGAAATGGCAGGACTGGCAGATGGAGAGCCAAGGCACCCCCTGGCAGGGCCTGGTGCTGACAAGGCAAGGCCCCCAGCAAAGTCTGACACCATCGGGACGGGGCCCGTGCAACCTAATGGAGTGGTGCAGAAGAAGAAGATGATGCAGCACCCAGTTTACTTTGTCAGCTCCCTCTTGCAGGGGGCTAGATCAAGGTACTCCGGTGTGCAGAAATTGCTCTTCGGCCTCCTTATGGCCTCAAGGAAGCTGCGTCATTACTTCCAAGCCCACGAGGTCACCGTCGTCACCCGCCTCCCGTTGTAACGGATATTGCATAACCCAGACGCAACCGGGAGGATTGTGGAATGGGCCTTGGAACTGCCGAGCTTTGGTTTGAAGTTTGAAAGTACTTCAATGATCCAGAGTAGAGTCTTCGCAGAGTTCATCGCCGAATGGACCTCAACGCCCGATGAAGAGATCCAGGAGACCACTCTCCCCCGTAAGGAAACAAGTCGCAACTGGATTATGTACTTTGACGGGGCTTTCTCGCTGCAAGGCGCCGGTGCTGGTGTACTACTCGTGGCACCCACCGGAGAGCACCTCAAGTATGTAGTCCAGATGCACTTTCCCAGGGAGATGTCGATGAACAACACTGCTGAGTACGAGGGGTTGCTTGCCCGTCTCAGGATCGCAGCAGACCTTGGAATCAAGAAGCTCATCGTCAGGGGTGATTTGCAGCTTGTCATCAAGCAAGTTAACAAAGACTATCAAAGCCCGTTGATGGAGGCCTACGTGAATGAGGTGAGGAAGCTAGAGGAGCGTTTTGACGGTATACAAGCGGAGCATGTTCCCCGAGTGGAGAACGACACCGCCAACTGCCTGTCGAAGCGCGCTGCACCCAAACTACCTGTGGAGCCAGGTATTTTTGTGCTTCAGATAACTCAACCATCCGTTGAACCATCGACAGAGCAGAACAAGCGCAGGAAATCAGGCCCCGACAAGTACCTTCCCGCCGAGCTCCCAGGAGCCGCCGGCAAGGATGTTGACGTGGACACCGAGCCTACCATGGGGCCACAGACTCCGGCAGGGCGTCAAGCCCTGGCCGTAGAGACAGCCGCTCCCATGGCAGAGGAAATGCCTTTGGTCCTTGCCGTCGAGCCCCAGGCTCCGGCATGGGCACAACATACTGTCCAATTCCTCCAAACAGGGGAACTCCCTGAGGAGCAGGAAGAAGCGAAGAAAGTAGCCCGTCGGTCCGCCATGTATCAGTTCATCGACAACGACCTGTACAGAAAAAGACCGAACGGTGTGAAATTGAAGTGCATTCCCCAGGAGGAAGGACTGGAGCTGTTGGCAGAAATACACTGAGGCATATGTGGCTCCCACATAGGGTCAAGGGCCCTTGCTGGCAAGGCATTCCTGCAAGGTTTCTTCTGGCCCACAGCCCTCCAGGATGCAACGGCACTAGTAACTAAGTGTGAAGCGTGCTAGTTTCATTCAAAGAAGCTTCATCAACCAGCTCAAGCTCTCCAGACAATCCCTCTTTCCTGGCCATTCTCGGTCTGGGGGCTCGACATACTGGGCCCCTTCCCCCGTGCCGTCGGGGGCTTTGAGTACTTGTATGTTGCGATCGACAAGTTCACAAAGTGGCCGGAGGTGGAGGCAGTGAGAAAGGTGACAGCACAGTCAGCCGTCAAATTCTTCAAAGGGCTAGTCTGCCGTTTTGGTGTGCCAAACAGAGTCATCACCGACAACGGCACACAGTTCACGAGCCATGCCTTCATGCAGTACCTCCAAGACCTCGGCAGCACGGTCTGTTTTGCTTCTGTTGCGCATCCATGGAGCAACGGCCAGCCTGAGAGGGCAAATGCTAAAGTGTTGCGAGGCCTCTGGACGAGGACTTTTGACAGGCTACGCAGGTGCGGGCGACGCTGGATTGATGAATTACCGGCAACTCTTTGGTCAATCAGAACGACACCAAATTGAGCCACCGGCCAGACACCCTGAAGCATTTCTCCCCACGGAACTCACGTACGGGTCACCTCGAGTGCTCGCTTATGATGAGCTTGAGCAAGAGCAGTTGCGGCAAGATGACGCGACGCTCCTTGAGGAAGATCGTCTTCGGGCGGCTGTGCGAGCAGCACGCTACCAGCAAGTCTTGCGTTGCTACCATAGCCGCAAGGTTCATGCCCGAAGCTTTAAGGAAGGCGAACTTGTTCTTCGGCACGTTCAGTCGGCCAAGAATTCCAACAAGTTGACACCAAAGTGGGAAGGCCCTTATTGGGTAATACAAGTCACCAGGCCCGGCGTAGTCCGCCTGGAGACCGAAGATGGTATTCTAGAGCAACTCCTGGAACATCGAACATCTTCGCAAGTTTTACCCGTAAGGCGCGGTTGCCGGGCTTCCCGGCAAACCACCTTTTGTACAAGCCTTGCCGGCAAGGCATGTAACACTTTGTACAAAGCCAGGCGCAGACCCTGAGCATAAATAAATGAAGCGTTGGCGCCCTAAGTTTTAGCATGCATGCTAGGTTGAGTCTCTCTCTGTGTTAGGGTTGATAGTGCTTGGCGGCGACTAACCCTTAGCATAGAGGTCGAGTATGCACTTCTCTGTTCCTTTCCGTCCTTTTTGGTTCGCAGGGTGCGTGGACATTTTCTGCTGAGCTATTTGGGAAGAAAGAGAACAGGCCGACGCCCCGATCCTGACAAGCCAAGGTTGCCGGGGGCTACAGGTCCAAGGATTCGGCCACAACAAGCCAAGGTTGCCGGGGGCCGCGACATCAGATAAGTCTTTTTCCCCACTCCGTGCTTCCGTATGAAACTTGAACATACGAAACTTTGCTCACCCTCATGCCATCTTGCCCCCTCTGTCCCGTGTCCGAAAACCTTACTTTGGGCCGAGACTTGGTCGTAGCGCGATGGGAAGAGGACGGGCGATGGGACTAACCCTACTCGGCCCCTACCTCTGCCAAGGGCGTCACTACAAAAAAAAGACACATCCGTGACATTTTGGGCCGAACGAATTTTTTTCCTGTCATACTTATGACACTTCTATGACGATAATTGTGACAAAACCCGGTATCATCATAGATGTGGTGGGGTCCTACTTCTATGACAAAAAATCATGACAGAAAATGGGCTTTTCATCCTGGGCAGGCCGAAGACGCAGCTGCATGACATTCTTTGGGCCGTCCATGATGGAAAAAACTGTGGTAGAAGCGAGGGCGAGGAAAATATCGGGGTGTTCCCGGTTACGGTGGGTGGTCGGGGCCAAGCGATGCACATTTCTCTCGTACACGCACGCGCGTGGGTGCGAGGCGTTAGGCTCTAACTAAATCCGAGCAAGGCGTTGGGCTCTAACTGAACCCGAGCGATTGCACTGCAGGCTACGCGTTACTGAACCCGAGCGATCGATCGATGGCTGTTAACTGAACCCGATCGAGCGATTCCTTCGCTACTGATGCTAACTGAAGCCAATCGATGCTG